>NW_024080649.1:1549711-1551355 GCF_003009895.1 Hyaena hyaena | reverse complement strand
TTTTATTTATTTATAGGAGAGAGAGAGAGAGAGACAGCGGAGCAGGGGAGGGTCAGAGAGAGAGGGAGTCACAGACCGAAACAGGCTCCAGGCTCTGAGCTGGCAGTCAGCACAGAGCCCGACGCGGGGCTCGAACCCACGAACCGCGAGATCATGACCTAAGCGAAAGTCGGACGCTTAACCAAGCCACCCAGGCGCCCCGGAATCTGTCTTTTTTCTTAAGACCTTCTACTGATTAGATGAGGCCCACCCACACTGTGGAGGGTGGTCTGATGTACTCAAAATCTACTGGTTTAAATGCTAATCACGTCTAGGGGCTCCTGGGTGGCTCATTCAGTTAAGCATCTGACTTCAGCTCAGGTCATGATCTCATGGTTTGTGAGTTCAAGTCCTACATCAGATGAGCTTGAGCCCTGCTTTGGATGAACACATTTTCTCTCTCTCTCTCTCTCTCTCTCTCTCTCAGCCCCTTGTAGGATTCTCTCTCTTTCCCTCTCTCTCCATCTTCACTCACTTGTGCCCTCTCTCTCTCTCAATAAAAAATAAATAAATAGGAGCGCCTGAATGGCTCAGTCAGTTAAATGTCTGGCTTCGGCTCAGGTCATGATCTCACGGTTCATGAATTGGTTGGAGCCATGCATCAGGCTCTGTGCTGACAGCTCAGAACCTGGAGCCTGCTTCGGATTCTGTGTCTCCCTCTCTCTCTGCCTCTCTCTTTCTCTCAAAAAGAAACATTTAAAAAAACTTTTTAATAAATAAATAAGTGCTATTCACATCTAAAAAATACCCTCCCAGCAATGTCCAGACTGGTATTTGATGAACATCACAGACTAGCCAGGTTGGCACATAAAATTACATTTTTTTTTTATTATTATTTTTTTTAATGTTTTATTCTATTTCTAGGAGAGAGAGAGAGAGAGACAGCGTGAGCAGGGGAGGGTCAGAGAGAGAGAGAGACACAGACTCTGAAACAGGCTCCAGGCTCTGAGCTGGCAGGCAGCACAGAGCCCGACGCGGGGCTCGAACCCACGAACCACGAGATCATGACCTAAGCGAAAGTCGGACGCTTAACCGACTAAGCCACCCAGGCGCCCCATAAAATTACATTTTTAAAAAATGTTTAATGTTTATTTTTGAGAGAGAGAGCATGAGTGGGGGGTTGGGGGAGTGGGGAGAGAGAGACACACACACAGAATCTGAAGCAGTTTCCAAGCTCCGAGCTGTCAGCACAGAGCCTGACACAGACTCAAACTCAAGAACTGTGAAATCATGACCTGAGCCGAAGTCAGACACTCAACCAACTGAGCCACCCAGGTGCCCCATAAAATTACGTATTATACCTCCTTTCTTTACTTCCCATTCCTGGTTTGCACCTTCTACCTCTACTCCTTTTATTTTCCCTTAAGAATTTACTCCTCTTGGGGTGCCTGGGTGGCTTAGTCGGTTAAGCGTCCGACTTTCGCTTAGGGCATGATCTCGCGGTTCGTGGGTTCGAGCCCTGCGTCGGGCTCTGTGCTGACTGCCAGCTCGGAGCCTGGAGCCTGTTTCGGTGTCTGTGACTCTCTCTCTCTCTCTGACTCTCCCCTGCTCACACTGTCTCTCTCTCTCTCCTAGAAATAAATAAAGCATTAAAAAAAAAAAAAT